>NW_024962282.1:3560690-3575858 GCF_019238085.1 Lagopus leucura
ATGAAACTTACTGATCATGAGGAACATGCATTTTCAGCTGTTTGTTTTGCCAAATTAAGCAGCTCCTCAGGAAAAAATAAAATAAAATAAAATAAAATAAAATAAAATAAAATAAAATAAAATAAGTCATTCATTACTTTCCAAGAAACATGAGGTGAATCCCCCAAAATCAAAGGCAGTACTTTGGCAACTGTCCCTTAACAAGGAAGACAAACTGAGTGTTTTAACTGCACTCAGGGCCCGATCCATTTCTCAGACAGAAGCACCAGGCTAAACTGCTTTACAAAAACCTCACTTCTCTCCCTTTCACAAGTTACTGATCAAGACGAAAGGACAATGAAGAGCTCTGGTGACTACTACTAAAATGACCTGTATTCAACAATACAGAACAGTAGAAGTTCAGTCATTGCACAAGCTTTGTAGAACTACTATAGATCTTGGGAGGAGAAAAATAGACTGCTTATGGAGAAATAGCACTACAAGAACAAAGCACGTGGCTTTCTCTTTTCATGCCATTTAAATTCTTACGAAACACAATTTGAAAACATTAGAAATTAGAAACATTAGAAAACGGTTTCCTAATTTACACTGTCCATCCACCAGCATTTAAAATATTAATGCCTACTGCAGTTATCTTTATGCTTTGCTAATAGCAAAGACCACAACTCCGTACTTTTTCAAAAGTCAACAGTATTTGTTAGTAGTATATACTGTCATTTATTTGTATTTCATGGAACAAAAGTCATGGACCTACATTTCTTCAGCCAGAGCACAAATGCATAAGTTACCCATACACAATGAAAATGTATAAATGAGGTGTTCATTAATGCAGTGCTGAAACTACAAGGTTTATTGTGCTACAAGTGCAATACCTTTTAGATAAGCAAACAGCTCATAGCCATAAGCATTACCTGTCCTTTGTACTTATCTGATGAGCAGATATTTATTTTAACCATTAAACATCTGAAGATTTAATCTAAAATAAGATATTCAATGCTTGTCTTATCAGCCACTCAGCATTTGTTCATGCCCAAAGGTGAGAATAAGATCAACCTTTCTGTGCTAACAACCACTGTGGAATTGAGTGCACCCTCAGCAATTTGCTGACGACACCAAGCTGAGTGGTGCGGTTGATGCAGTGGAAGGAAGGGATGCCATGCAGAAGGACCTCAACAGGCTGGAAAGGTGGGCCCGAGTGAACCTAACGAGGTTCAACACGGCAAAGTGCAAGGTTTTGCACTTGGGCTGGAGGAATCCCAGGCATCCATACAGACTAGAAGGAGCGGTCCTTGAGAGCAGCCCTGCAGAGAAGACCTGGGGGTCCTGATGGATGAAAAGCTTAGCACGAGCCAGCAGTGTGCCCTTGCATCTCGGAAAGTAAATGGGATCCTAGGCTCCATCAGAAGAGGGTTGGCCAGCAGGGACAGGGAGGTGATTGTCCCCCTCTACTCTGCTCTTGTGAGGCCCCATCTGCAGTACTGCATCCAGGTCTGGAGCCCCCAGTGCAGGAAAGACTGGGAGCTGTTGGAGAGGGTCCAGAGGAGAGCCACAAAGATGATCAGGGGACTGGAGCACCTCCCCTACGAAGACACTGAGGGAGCTGGGCTTGTTCAGCCTGGAGAAAAGAAGGCTGTGGGTTGACCTCATTGCAGCCTTTCAATACCTAAAGGGAGCCTACAAACAGGAGGGGAATCAACTCTTTGAAAGGGTTGATAACTGCAGGACAAGGGGAAATGGTTTTAAGTTGAGGGAGGGAAGTTTTAGGTTGGATGTCAGAGGGAAGTTCTTTACAGAGAGAGTGGTGAGGTGCTGGCACAGGCTGCCCAGAGAGCCTGTGGATGCCCCATCCCTGGAGGTGTTCAAGGCCAGGTTGGATGGGGCCCTGGGCAGCCTGGTCTGGTATGAAATGGGGAGGTTGGATGCTCTGCATGTGGCAAGGGGGTTGGAGATTCATGATCCTTGAGGTCCCTTCCAACCCTGGCCATCCTGTGATTCTGTGGAAGATGTGCCTAAGAAGAGGCACAGACACAGTACCTTGTCTCAGTTTCCAGCAGAATCAACACCTACAGGTGAACAGCCAAGAAGAAAAGCTGAAAAAAAAATGGGAGAAACTGGACTGACTGGACAAAAGGACTTGATATCAGAAAAAAAGTACAGAAGAGATAGAATTAGCTAAGCAGAGACTAAAAGAGAAGGGAAAGAGGGAAGAAATAAAGAGATACATTAAGGTCTAATATTCTTCCAAGGTTAGACTGGAAAACCAAACCAGATGACAGAAAATCCCAAAATACCAGGATAGGCCAAGGTGAACAAGCAGGAAGAGTCACCTCTGCCATACAGAGCAAGGATTCTCAAGCTACATGAACACAAACCACAGCCCACTACTGAGCTCAAAGAGGACGCCGCCAACTGACAACACGCAATACTGCTGATATTAATAACTCATTTCCCAAAGCACATTTTTCCACAACCAAACTCAAGACTCTAGAATCATCGTTCTGCATTTGCAAGTATCTCTGAAATACTACACCAGGATGTCTCATCTTCCTTTGAGTTACAATTTTATCAGGTCCAACATGTAAGTCACACTCTAAATAGACTTCTCCAGCCCAGCCTACCCAAGACCTACCCAGGTCTAAGATAGTGATTTTTTAATTTGAAGTGTGTTCTTCAATCCTATGAACATACATTCAGAACATGTTAAAAGGATGTTAACCCTATGCATTTCCAAGATTTTGTTACCTCAGTAACACTCTTTTGTCTCTTCACCCATTGAGGCCTTTTAGAGTCCAATGCAGTTTTATATGCTGCTGTCCCAAATTTGTATCCAGGATTATGAGGATTTTACATATTCTGTATATTAACATACCCCTACCACACCTACACAAAACCTCAGAGTGAGTATCTGGAGTGGCACTATCTCCAATACTGGTTCTGGCTGTGGCACAAAGCATGCTACCTACGTCCGGTTCAACAGAAAATTTGTGATTATTTTGTCATATTTACCTCCATACGCAGAGTATTACAAAGCAAACAAAGTGGAACTGTGTTCATCGATGCCATCCTTTCATATCATACAATCTGCAGAAAATGGAGAACTGTATTGAAATGAAATCATCACGTATTCAGTCACTAACAGATAAGCAATAACAAGCATGTTCTTGACTCAGTGAGCTGGGATTTAGCTGCCAAATCCCAATCAACACTAATTGGATTGTCCTTGACTTCAGAATACACCACAGGCACCAAAGGAATAGTTTATTTCAACAGACTCGTATAACTGGAATATAAGCTCCAGAACACCAAACAGAAGAAAAATAATCTCAGCAATAGAGTTCATCAATAGAAATAATTACTTTCACTGTACAAGCAATGAGCTGCAAGATCTTACGCTACTGCTCAAGAGTAAATTAAGAGATGACTCAGAGGAGGGCTTCCTAACTAGCAGTATATATTTGTAAGATGCAACTTTCACTGGTGTTATCGAAGTTGAGAAGTGAATCTACTGCTTCTTATCTGGAAATGATTTCCACGGTGACTCTGGTTTCCCTTCATTTTTTTACTTCATAAGAATCAGTAGGCGGAGAGGTGGTTGGTATTTTAAAGTCACGTCAGTGAACTACAACAGCAGAATAATTATCTACCCCAGTGTTGTGAGACAAGACTATTATGCTTGTGACGCTGGAGGAGTTAAATATCACTCTCATTGTCCCCCACTGAAAAATATGCTTGCAGTTATAGAAAGGCAGTGCTTAAACAGTATTTGGACTTGCATAACAAACTGTTTTTCACAAACACGCTGCATGAAAAGCGTCTTTTTGTTAGATAATCCACAATGTTAATCCAGGACAGAAAAGGAGAGAGTTTCGTTATTGCCATTTAGTCTTGAAATATCTCCAAAGAAAGTTAATTCCATCGACTGAATCTACATCCTTATGTTTTAGAGGGAAACAAAGATAATTTATACCATAAACATTCCAGAAAAGGTCTAGATATAAATGGAAAGGTTGAAAATAATATTATTGCTATGGCTGTGATGGAGGCAAGACCAAGTGAGTAAAGAAGTTCAAATGCAAGATTAATTAGCAGAGGTTCAAAGGAAAGAAAAGTTATGCTGAGTCATGCCATTTTTTTTCTGAAATGCTAGTGGATCTATAATTCAAAACAAGAGTCCAACTTTTTAGTTATATATCAGAATAGGCTGAATAGATTCAGTAAAGAAATGCTACCAGAAAAAAAAAATGAGCTTTTTCCCTGCAAGTAGTTTTTCATGTTAGCTTTATCTCACAATTAAAAAAAGAAAGAAAGAAAGAAAGAAAAGGCAGCCACATGTAACGGGAAAGTGCTTTTCTCATTGCATTTCACTATAGTGTAGTGGAGACTGAAAGTAGGACTGAAAGAATAACCCAAGCAAAAACAAAGTCACAAGATACAATTTCTTACACTAGAGCAACTGATTTGCTTAAGAAATGTTTAGGGCACTCACATCCTTCCTTCTTCAGTCATATCCCACTACAGTAACCTCCTACCAACACAAAGACATGCACACATCTGCATTCCAACTCAGTTCCAATAGCACACTTGATGCTTCACTGAAGTACAATTACAAAAAGAATTTGTTTGCCCCAGAATGGAAGAACCTAGTTTTCATGGTCCTTTTCCCACTCGGAGATTGGCACGTTCAGATCAAGACTGCACTTGAACCAAATTAAGTCCCAACACAGGTAAGAAAGCCACTGATGCCCTTATTTTTCTACTTCTTCTGTTTTACAAAGACTGCATAACAAGATCCCAAGAAATCATCCCCTCCTTAAATACGTGCTAACCCACAAGAATGCCCAACTATGAATATACAATACCCCTCAAAATCTTAGCATATTAGCATGAAAGGAATATTCCCTCAGGGGAAGTAAGTCTGCCTACAGGAAAAAAAAAGTCACCAAACTGATGACTCTGTTTAGGAATTTATCCCACTCTATCAGTAACCACTTGTCTACTTTCAAAATCCACTAAGATAGGAGACGACGCAAGACACGAAATGCTTCCCTGAAAAGTTGATAAAAATTATAACAGGAACACCCACAACAGAGCCTACACATTAAATCAGCATTTATCAGTTATGACAACAGGCAAATAAAACTGCTATACTTTTACAAGCCTCGCACCTTCTGTCATACACACTATAATTACATACAGCAAGGACAAAAAGCACAGGCTCTCTTCCTACTGCGACCAAGTCTCACAGAAAACATTTTCTCCCACTCTCTCACAGGATTTCACAGCTAACTGCTGAGTACACAACAGCTTCCTATATCAAAACCACTATGGGTGTGCAGGCAGAATAAACAAATTCAGTATTTAGTTTTCTCTTCTTTAACCTTACCTTCCAGCTCCTGAGCAAAGAAGATAAAACATTGGCTCTTTTACCTTTTTCATGTAGCACCACATGTAAACTCAAGCGATAAATTTATGACTATGGTTTTTACCAGCAAAAACAAGACCAAACTAAACAGAAGGGCATTTTCTCATGCCCTTCTGTGATTTCTGCAAACATCTGTATTCTTCCTAAATTCCATCCAACTCTGTTATGCAAACATATTAATTGGGAATTTTTGGTGAAACACTTCAAACTCCATGGAGAAAGAAAATGGATATACGGTCACATCTTCCAGATCTTGTCTTGCTTTTAATCCAGGGCTGACATTTTCTAGCACCTCTCTTCCCTTCAAACAGCCTTCTGTAAATGCCTTCACTGTCAAGTTACATAACAGCTTTATATTGAGCATACGTTGGAGACAAATGTCATTATCTACCTTAGCAAAGGTCCAGGTGAATGCAAAGTAAACACAGTAAAGCGATCGACCTTGGTGTATCACTGAAATCCCTCACATCACCACTGTTAAAATCAGTAGGAAAGATTTACTAAACACAGTTTCTCCAGCTCTGTCAAGACACTGAAGAAAAAGCTGCGACAGCAGCTACTGCCATCCAATTCTTTGCAGCGTTTCCAAATGCATTCTTGAAATACACAGCAGCAACTGGCTGATTTTCATGGTGAAAGATACAAAGTAGTTTTTAAATGGAAACATTGTCAACTGTGTCTGAAACAGATAGAAACCTAGATGAAATAGATCACGTTTTGTGGAAAAGATTTGTCCTTAACTTTCTGTGTGCCTGGAAGCCTACCGACTATTGGGTGGTAGATGGCAAAGCTCATTCTGCACTCGAGATGAATCTCTGTGCATCTTGACAGACCTGAATAATCTGCCTGTGACCAGACCTGCTCTAAGGCAACCAGTGCTTCTTCCAAAGTAAGGAAGCTGAGGTACCTGGCTGTCAGCTTTGTGCTCAGGGTCCCACGACAATTCAAGTTGATCAAAATTCAGGCTGACTTATACTCCTCCTTTATGCTGATCCTGCACTCCTTGTTACCCTGGTGAGCCAACTCAGTTAAAAAAATGAAATAAAATAGAAGAATAACCCAGACACAAAAGGGAAAAAAACAGGCAAAATATCTAGCAAAACGGCTCTTTTTGACAGGTCGGCATTCTAAAGCACGTCATCAGAAGGCCCAACAGTGTTAACAAATGAAGGTAAGATTTAACACAACAGGGATGGCAACACTAGGATTGCAGTAATAACAATTTACGTGGATGCAGAGGATAATAGAAATGAACTTCAGAATGTTTGAGACATGGATCCTCACAGGATACTCCTTTCAGTTTATCTGAAGAAAAAAGAAATTCTTCTATTGTTTAGGATAGGGACTGTTAACATCAAAATCAAAGTTCTCCTGCAACAGGAAAACATAGAAACATGCTCCTAAACTGCACGAGATATTTCAGTAAGTATAGTGAATGTTTTTGAATAAAGCCAGATAATCTATCCAAGAAAGCAGTATCCCTTCACTGCATTTTCAGAGTACTGCAGATACTGGCAGATGTAAATGAGTGTTCAGTGCACACGAAGTTGGGACAGATGACGGCTGCTATAGAAAGACAGACAGCAGAGGAAGGAGAGCTTTTTTGGCATAGCAGTTGTTAATATAAACATCCTTCCTTATTAAATTCAAGTGCATATTATCCAAACTGCTGCTGCCATACAGGTCGAGGAAGAAAGAAGGATTTTTGTTTGCTTGCTTATACAAAGACATTCCCGAGATTATCCCTGAAAAACAGTGTAAGATGTAATCATACTCAACATTCAAATCAAGTGCATTCAAACAGGGCCAGAACACTGCAAAAGATATGAGGGGAGGAAAGAAAAACAAAAACAAAACTTCAGAGCTTCACAGGTAATAAGTCTAGAATCCATGAAATGCTTCCCTCTGCTTTTTCATGAACAAGGAAGCATAAACGCATCAAGTAAACTATGCATTCAAAAGAAAAAATAAAGGTCAGTACTCCATGTATTATGGGCCTGCACGTGGGGGTAAAGGAATTTGGAAAACAGTGCATGCCTAGTCTCCAATAGAACGTTGTTTCTTCAAGCATTTTTAGTACAAAGCATTAAAGTAACAAGAAGTAATCTACATAATGAAGTCTAAATAGTTACTTTCTAAGCATGAACTTTTAAAATTAAGATTCTGGAGTTATGTTTGGATACCTACAACTTCATACAAAGGAGCAATTGTAATAATCTTAATGAAACAATTTATGCACAGGAAGCTAAACACATGCTTAAAGGCTACAGATGAAAACGTTTTACAAACATGAGGCTTCCCAATGTAATTTGCAACTTTATATCACACAGTGGCTACATCAGATCAGTCATAACCTTTAGGAAGGCAGCTTGCTTGCTTTGTCTCCAACTTGTAAGCACCCTTGGATTTTTTGGTTATTAGTTTAGACTTGGACTCTCTATTACTGCAGGGGAGAATGTTGCAAAATGCTCCCAGAGGGTGAGAGCAGACCATCTTCTTTAACAAAATTCTCCATACCAAACTTCCCATGATTTTGCCTCTACAGTTCAGACAGGTTTATTTCCAAAGTGAGCAGAGGGGAAACCAAGCCATAATTGAAGGAAGAATCATGCTGGTACAGCACAGTCGAGGAGAACCTTGGTGGAATTTTGTGAGCTACTGCATCTTTAAGGACAACTATCACACTTTCTCTAGATGTTATCGTTCCTAAAAGATGAAGAGATCTTACTCCAATAATTGATTTCCCACTACTTCACAGTGAATGAATGCAGACTCAGAGCAGTCGCGACTTCAGAGAATCACTTAGAGTAACCAACTTGTGTTTGATGCACAGCCAAATAAAATACAGGACCCTTTAAAACACTGCTTTATTGATGCTGTACATTCAAAGGATCACTTGAAGCACACAGATGCACCAGCTGACAATCAGATCATTTGCAAATCGGTTTATATACCCAGCTTGAGATGTCAAAACGTGACATTATGGTAACACAAACACAACAGAAACTACCCGCAAAACGATAACAGAAAGCACCGCTTCCCTTTCATCAAAGCAGGTAAAAACCACAACGATTTTCTAAGACAGGCACCCGTTCCTAAAGAGCGCCACAGCACTTCCCGAGCTCAGCGACGGCCCTTCTTAATTACTGGTATGCCGCACGCCCCAGTAACACGTGGCGAAAAGCCCGGCCGGCCCGCAACGTCCCTCGGAGGCTGCGTGTGCACGCGTGGTAGCGCTCAGCACAAAGCAGGCCGGGGTTAGCAGCAGTTAGAGCCGCAGCCCCGCAGGGAGCCTGGCAGGCCCGCTCCTCCGGCTCGGCGGGACGGGGCCCGCGGCTCCGCGGGGCCGCCCCGCACGTTCCGCGCTTTCCCGAAGGAGCCTCCGCAGCCGCCGGCGGGCCGAGGCCGCGAGGCGCGCCTTAACGCGGGGCTCGGCCAGGTGGGCAGCGCCGCGGCTGCCTTCCCGCCGGCAGAAGCCCGGCCCAGGGTACGGCCCCTCCGCTCCCCCGGGCCGCTCCGCCCCGCGAAGGGGCGCCGACCCCTCCCGCGCCCCGTCGGACCACAGAGCCCCGCGGGGCGAGGCCGCCCCCTCCAGCGGCGCGGCGCGTGAGGAGTCTCCTCCTCCCGCGGCTCCCGACCGGAGGCGGGAGGGGGGCCGGGGCCGGGCAGG
Organism: Lagopus leucura; assembly: GCF_019238085.1. Taxonomy (NCBI): domain Eukaryota; kingdom Metazoa; phylum Chordata; class Aves; order Galliformes; family Phasianidae; genus Lagopus; species Lagopus leucura. The sequence continues at coordinate 3,569,783 of NW_024962282.1, forward strand.
AGCGAGGGGAGGGGGGAAGAGGCCAGGCACCGCGGAGCCCTGCGCGCGGCCACACCTACCTGTCTTCTCGTGGTCATAGCCCACCACGATGAAGTAGTCGGCCAGCCTGGCCATGGCTGCGAGGGGCGCGCCTCTGGCCTCACCACCCCTGTTGCGGCGGCGGCTCCCGGGAGGCTCAGCATCCTCCGCCGCTCGCCCGCCGCAGAAGAAGCGGCACCACCTCAGCCATGTTGGAGGCGCGGCGCGCCGTGCGCCTGCGCGCCGCCGAGCCGCTGCGCCGTGACCCCGCCGGGCTGGGCGTGGGCTGCGGGCGGCACGCGGCTACGGCCCCGCGCTGCCCTGGGCCGGGCGAGGGGCGAGCGGCAAGCGGCGGCCGCCTCAGGGCTCGGGGCTCCCGCCGCCTGCGCTTCGAAGCTTCGCCTCGCGCCCGCCCTGCTGCCCGCGGCGGGCTTTGTCCGCTCGGCGCGGCTCGAGCGCTCCGCCCGGCGAGGCGCCCACCCCCGGGCTCGGGGCTGCGCCGCGATCTACTCGGACCCTGGCGGAGCGGGCTCGCGCCGCGGCGGTGCCCCCCGAGTGCTGCCTGAAAGCAAGCGGCGGAGCGGAGCGGCTCGCCTCCCGGAGCCCGTCCCGCACTGCCGCTCCCTAGGGGGCCTTTCCCGAGAGGAGCCGCGGACGGGCTCGTGACACCGCATCTCCCGTGCTGTATAAACCCGGCGGCGAGCGCTGCCCCGGGGCTGCGGGCTCGCGCTTCCAGGAGGTTTCCTGTTTCCGTCCCGCCAGGGATGCGCGGAACATGGCGCTGCCGTGACACGGCCCCGGCGGCGTGGCGCGGCTCGCGGGCGGTGCCCGGCGGGCGCCCTTCAGGCGACAGAGGGCCGGGGTGGGATTTCGGCTGTCCCTCGCCGTGACCCCTCTGCTGCCCGCACCCGCCACCGTGCGGGGGCAAAGCGAGCCCCGAGCAGGTTCTCACGCCGTGCCCCGTCGCCGCCCGGCCTCCAGCCGGCGCTGCCTGCGGGCCTGGCGGTGCGTCGAGCGCTGAGCGGATGCCCGACTTCTATTCGTAACGCACGGACCACGCCGGCACCGTTTGGACTGTTACTCTCGAAAGCCCGGTCGGCCGGTTTGTCTCAGAGACGCGGCTGATAAATGGATGTCTGTCGGCACTAACTGGCGGACAGCCTGCCAAAACGGTACGATAAGGTCCCACGTATGTCCTGTTTGACAGCACAGAGTGAACAAACAATGCGAAGGACGTCGGTTCCACTACAGCGAGGAGCTGCTGCAGTCGTGGTGCACGTGGAAATGCAGCAAGTTCATGGAATTCGCTCCTGGCCATCCACCGTCCCGGAGGATCCAGCAAACAGTCATTAGCAGTGTCACAGAGAAGTTTGTTTGTTTCGAGCATGCAATAAGTACTCACACCTCTTATGTAGCCAAGACACCATTACAGTGCAATGCTTTGCTGATAACCCAGGCACAAATCGGTCAGGAAGCCTTGAAAACTGAGCGTTTTTACTTGTACCTCTTCAGGGAAGGGCTGCAGTCCTGGAGAACTCAGCTTCACAGCTTAATGTTCTTAAATCAGATCCCAGAAAGACACCTAATAAAAGCACCTGCTGACACTGGGAGTAAATACAAAACAAAAAAAACCATAATATGCAATGAAAACAATTAAAATATCTTTTGAGATGCATGCAATGGAGTCAATCAGTTCTTGAATTAGATAGGAGCTAGAGGGATTCCCTTTCTTGAGTGACACATTGACTTTATGGATCAGGATCCTGAAGTAATGACTGAAAGTCCCAGAGTTGCTTTCAAAGCATTCAGATTTTTTTGATTAAAGCATTCCTGAAGTGGCAAAAAAGGACTGCAAATCTTAATGAAGCCACACGTGAGTGGCTTGTCCTGCATGAAGGACAAGGATAAGGCTCAGTACAGTGGCAGTGGATGCTGCAACTGCTCAACAGCATGAAGCCAGGGCATGCAGCAGTTTAGGATAATGTTGTACATAGCTAAATCCGAAGGAACAGTTCAGAGATGCTAAGAAATTGTCTAATGGAGCTCAAACAGGACCCTAGGGTTATCGTATCTGCACCCTTAGAAAAGTTCAATGTGTAACAACAAATCTCAGTACTTAAGTCTCACTTCTGTTTTAATCCAGCCTATGACAGGAGAATATCACCTAACACTTTTCCCAAATCTGAATCAAGAAGTGTTGCTTGCCAAGTCCCTGGTACTACTAGCACCCCTGGATGGTCTTGTTCTTCATTCCACCTTGACCAAAACAACCAAAGTTTGGTCAGTCTGTAAAGCATGTCCCAAGAAGAATCACGTCTTAGGTACTGGTGACAAGAAGGGCACAGTTCTTCTGGGTCTGAGCACAGCTATCTGGCTGTGTACCTGCCTGGACTCCAATAGGATTCAATCATCCATAGCTTACTTCCTTAACTTTCCTTCGGTAGAGAGCGATCTAATACTCTTATAGGACAAATGAGGAAGTGAAACAGGCATTGTTTGCTCGCCTAAAGTCTAATGCAAAGCAAACTGAACTTTTATCCAGATCACTAAAAACAAAATTCCCTGTGTTCCAGCAGAGTAGCCTTGCTCCAACCAGGCTATGAAGGGGCTCCCAGAGCAGCTTCTGTGGGTAGCCACCAAGGCCTAGGTTCCCAGAAGGACCCAGTAGGCAGCTGCCTTATTTATCCTGGGGGAGGAACTGTGAGGCAGTAGCCCCCCAGGAAACAGAAAGCACACAAGTGACAATGTTGCACCAAAAGGATGTGAAGGTTCAGAATACCTTCTACAGTGAGCTCCTCCAGGAAATACAAAGGTCACCTTCAGCCTGCAGTCCCATCATCCAGTGTCACCCAACAGTTTTCTGGCACCTCTTGCCAGAACAGGAGAGCAGCCACGACCTCAAGCAGCTTTCCCCTATCAGTATGCATCCCACTCTCATTTAGCAGGCTTCGTTTGCTGTTGGCTCAAAACTATCAGACATAAGGCTCACCAAGATCATCACGTCTCCAGTCTGACTACTGGAGATGGAATTGTCCCTTGGCACAGATAAAGCTGACTAAGGTGCCCTAAGGTGCACCATCAGTAAGGCCTTTTTGTGTGTGGAACTTGACTGGTTTTTACACCCTTCATAGGATGCCATTCTTCTGTTAGTACCGTCTTTGTGCTCATCTCATACAGCCTGAGGTACAATCCTGTACAGTCATACTCACTGCATATGAATTCAGTAAAGTTTGAATCAACCTGAGCTGAAACATACAAAAGCACTCCCATTGGCTTCAAGTAACATTTTTTTTTTCTTCTGTAATCAGCAGAGAGTATTTGTCTCAAACTGATTTCCAGCAGATGCCCACAGATTTTAGACCTTTCCTTTTGGAATAAAACATAGCACGAATAAAATGCTGTACAAAAGAGCAACCGATCTTCAAAACCTGTTTACAGAAGCAGGTACATGCTGTGAAGTCTGTACATATGGCAACACGGAGAGGATGAATGCTGTGCCCAAGCTAATCAGTAAAGCCAGGTGTCCCTCGAGCTCGGCTTCCCCATAAGGCAGCATCTGGAGGAGAGCCGACCCTTCTGAGAAGAGCCCGGACTTGCTAAACTGTGTGCCTCAGAATAAAAAATATTTGCACGGACCGTTCTGAGTGAGTTGTGTTTTTGTTTTTGTATGATTGTTTTTTAAATGTAAATAACTCTTTTCAAAGTTATTTTTACAAAGCAGACCCCGCTGCTACCTCGCAGCACAAGTTGTCAGTGCCTACTGCTCATTTTCAAGCCGTGTAGGACCGCAAGGACTTAGGAAAGACAAAACGAGCACCCGAATGGAAGACGTGGTTTGTGTTAGCTCTGAAACCTGTACCTGCCGGAGCTCTCGCACAAGATAATCGTTTCTTGCCTGATCGTTCTGTGCCCACGTCTGCCACCACGAGAGGTTGAATGAGCTGTCTTTGTGTCACTACAATGGTATTGTAATCAGCGTGGCACTCACACGTGACTTGGATTACTGTTATTCCTAAACCAAGTAGCATTCTTTCAGCACTGTTTGCCTAAGAGTATACAAAATGCAATTCCCTTTTGGCCAAAGACTTTAATGAGGGATTTTCCAGCGTCTGGGGAAGCGTGTGGCTTTTTACTGGAACAGGAGATTTAAATTGAATCTGAGCAATGCCCGTGACACGAAATCCTGCCTTATCTTCACAAGAGTTAGATTCAGTTTCGAATCCTGCCGGTCGGGAACACGTTTGTACTCTGGAGCCTGAGCCACCTCACGAGCTCTCTAACAGCAGCCACCGCGATGTGTCGCGACGCGAGGCTCTGCCGGTGTCACCGTCCCTTTCTCGAGCACCTACACTCCCCCGTTCCTCCCTCGGAGGAAGGAGCCCAGCATCTCGCTCGGCGCATTTCCTTTTCGCAGCACTGTCCCGGGGCAGGCAGCGGGACGGCGGCTCTGTGGAGACGGGGCAGAGCCCGAGACCATCCGGCTCTCGCCGCTCGCGTTGCCCGCCGGGCAGGTGCGCCGAGGCGGCGGCTCCGGGCTCGCCCAGCGGGCGGCTCGCGGCCACGGGGGTCGAGACGGTCCGGTGGGGCCGCGAGGAGAACAGCGCAGCGAGGGGCGAGCAGCTTCCCCGCACGGGCAGGGGAGCAGGGGAGGCAGCACCTCGACCGTGCTCGAGAAAGGTTCCCTCGTCCCCTCGCGCGTACCCGTCCGGGGCTGTGTAGAAAGGCAGAGTCGAGAGCGCAGCCTCACCCGACCTCTGAAACGCTTCGCTCGCGGCGAGATGCGAGCGAAACGTCCGGCGCGCGCCAGCCGGCCCCCCGCCCGAGGCGATCTGCGGGGCTTGGCCGGCGTCGGGCCGCAGCCGCCGGGGGCATTTCCCTCGGAGCGCTGAGCCGGGGGAGGAAAGCGGGACGGCTGATGCGGGCGGCAGCACCTCCGCGAGGGCAGGGCTCCGCGCGGACGGAGCGAGGTGCAAAGGTGATAAAGGCCGGGGGGAAAAGGTCTGAGCGCTGCTCAGCGCTGCTAGAGACCCCGACCGTGCAAATATTTGCATCCCGGATTAGCTGTGGAGCGGTGAAGTCGGGGAGGTCACGTCCACAGAGATCCGCGGACTGAGGACCCGCACGCTTGCCGCCCCCCCGGGTTTGCGCCAAAGCGAGCCGCTCCCTTCGGAACGGGGCGCAGAAAGGGCTCTCTCGCCCCCGTGATCCAAAGCCCTTCAGCCTGCTATTTATCTGAATTGGCCAAGTACATAAGTACATTTTATTAGATGAAAAATGCACCCGCGTTGACTCATAAATATTATCGACGCCGGATTTGTCACCTCCGTACTTGTGTAAAGAAGGCTGACATTCATTGCAGTCGGCCGGTATAACTCGCGTTGTCCAAATATGGATTGCCGAAGCCTAGCTATCTGATGGATGTGGAAGGACCTTGACACGGACCGAGTCCGGTCCCGCACCCCATCCCCCCTGACAGAGTTAACGTGCCCGCAGTGAGGACCTGCACGGACGTGCAGGCGCCCTTCTGCAGCAGCAGTTGAAGGCACCGTCCCCAGTCAATCAGAGCGGTGGGCTTATCAGTCGCGCAAGGTATGCCACGGCTCCGAATCCACATCTGAAAGCTGGCGTTATCTCCAAAATACCCACGGGGGCGATGAAGACGATTTCCAACAATCCTCTTATTTTTACCTCGGATGAGTCGCCCCCGGCCCATGGTGAAATGCCGGGGGGGTGGGGAGGGGTAAGTGTCAAAGCGGAGTCGCCCGGGCGGGCACGCCGAGGTCCTCCCACTTCCCCCCCGGCGCTCTATAAAAGGGCGCGGAGCAGCGCAGCCCGTCAGTGGTTACTTCACACACACAAAGAAGGAGTTCTCGCTCCCCAGGAAACTGTGCAACTTCGGATCGCTACTACCAGAGCATTTGGCTCAGTGGATTATCCTCACTGCCAGGTAAGCACCTTTTTCTTAAGAGGGGAGAAAAAAAAAAAAAAAAGAAAAAAAAAAAAAAAGGAAAAGAGAAGTGAAAATCTCCAGAACTGGGCTGTGTGGAAGTTGGAAGTT
>NW_024962282.1:3575958-3593654 GCF_019238085.1 Lagopus leucura
CTGCAGAGTCCTGCACTGGCTCTTGGAGACAGCAGCAGCCCGCAGCGTGAGATCCACAGCTCGCCGCTCTGCGTGCAGGGGGAGATGAGAGCCCAGGGGTGCCTTCCCGGCAGCGCGGCACTTGTCGGAGCTGCGGAACGGTGCGCCCGACGCAGCCCCTGGTCTCGTGTGCTCGCTTAATCCTGATGCGAGCCGCTGGGGGTACTCTGGCCGTCCTGCTGGTATTCGGCCGCCACTGCAAGCGCAGCTTTCGGCAAACGTGTGTTTTGGAGGCTAAGTTATTTACTCTGAGCTAAGTTGCTGAGCAAATACTCGCTTTGGGTTCATAGCACACGCGAAGCTCCCTGCAGCCTGGGGGCTCTCCTAAGGGAGGAAGCGCTATAGAGCTTCCTCTATAGGAAGAGGAATATAGAGGGGGGGGGGGGGGAGGGACAGATGTGACTTCTGGCAGCACGCATGCTTATCATTCTCTTCTCGTTCCATCAGAATGAAACTGGTTCACGTAGCCCTACTCTATCTCGGCTCTGCGACCTTCTTCGGGGTGGATGCTGCGAGGGTGGACGTAGCCACAGAGTTCAAACGAAAGTGAGTATGGAATCGGAACCCCCCGCCCGCCCCGAGTTTATGAGCCCCGCGCCGGGTCCGGCTGCCGCTAGAAGAAGGGAATTGTGCCCTGCGGGAATGGCACGGATCCTAAAGGCCCCATACTCTTTCGGGAAACCCCGCCCCCACCCCCCCCCCCCCCCTCCCCCGATGTCAAAATCTCTGCGTTGGCAGATTATCGCCCCTCGAATGTATTTGGTTTGGCTGCTGCCAGCAGGCTTGCGCTAACAGGCTGTCCCTTTCATTTGCGCTCCTCGCAGATGGACGAGCTGGGTATTGAGCCGGGCCAAGCGGGACGTGAGGCCTCCGGGCGCGCCCCGAGGGCTGGGAGCGGCCGCCGACGTGCAGGCGCTCGTACGGACCCAGGACGTGAAGGATCCCCGCGTCTCGCAACCCAGGTAACTTCCAGCCCCGCTGCGCTCGGGACGGTGCGAAGCGTCCGGATCCGCGGTGCCGGGGCTCCCTCACGCCGCGCGTCCCCAAGCTCCGCGGACGGGTCCTGCAGGGGCTGCGCAGCTCTGGGAGCCGCCTCCCACCTCCCTTTCCCCGCGCCCCGAGCTGGCGGGAGATAGCAGCGCCTGTACTGCGAAACTCAAATATAAATAGTAACTCGAGCCCTGGCTCTGCAGATAAAATAACAGCCCTCCAGCGGCGGGGCCTCTCCTCCTCGGCAGCGGGCTCAGCTCCGCTCCGGGCCCCTCTCCCGCCGCCCGGCGCAGGGCAGAGTCGGGGCCGCGCCGTCGGGGCCGGTTCTCCTCCGGCCGGGGGCTCCCCGCGCTCCCCACCCCGCGCCCGCGGACTGCTCTCCTCTCCGGCCTCGCCGTCTCACTCCCCGTCTCTCTTTTCCTCCCTCGCAGCGGCCGGGAGGATGCTCACATCCGCGTCAGGCGCTACCGCCAGAGCGTTAACAGCTACCCCCACCTCCCGACCTTCCGCATGGGGTGCCGCTTCGGGACGTGCACGGTGCAGAAGCTGGCCCATCAGCTCTACCAGCTGACCGACAAAGTGAAAGACGGCGCCGCCCCCGTCAACAAGATCAGCCCGCAGGGCTACGGCCGCCGCCGGCGCTCCCTGCCCGACAGTTTCCTCCGGACCGTGCGGGCGGAGCCCCGCGCCCCCGTCCTCGGCGTGTGAGCGCCCGCCGAGGTTGCCTCGGACGGACAGACTGAGACCGACCCGGGAGCCCCCGCGGCCCGCTCGGCCGGGACCCCTCGGACAGAGGACGGCACGGGAAGCTGTGAAGGCCGCGGCCGCGGAGCCGCCCCCCGCCCCGGGCGAGGAGCCGCCGGAGGCGCCGATCCCCGCGCCGGGCCCGCCGCTGCACCCGGGGCCGGGCCTCCGTCGCCGGCGGAGCCGCCCGGCCTCTCCGTCCTGGGAGAGCCGCTCAGGGGAGCCCCGCGGCCGGCTACGGTGCGCGGTCCGCCCTCGGCGCGGAGACGTGGCCCTCACCTGCTCTACCCTCTGCGCTCCGCGCAGCCGGCAGGGAATCGGACACTGAGCAGTTCCTGCGGGGACTGCGATATACTTGAACAGAGAGGAAAAGTGCAATCGTACGTGGATTTTGTTAATTATAAGTGCGGTGTGCGTGGATCATGAGATACGTATCGGTATTTAAGGTTGTTCTGTGTCGTGTCCTGTTTGTATCTTTTTTTGGGAAATATATTTTATTTTTATACGTTTTATATATATATATATATATATATATATTGCATATGGGCATTTTAAAACATTGTATCCCCTCTATTTTTCATATCGTGAATGTCAAACGTTGTTAAACTCTTTTTCCATACCTTTTTTATCTTGCATTCCAGACTGGTGAAAGATGTAGAGAATGTATCAACTGTTCTCCATGGGTAATATGTGAAATAAAGTAAACACCATTACATAAACCACTTCTGTTGTTTTTAGTGGGGGCAGAGGGTCAGATGGAAGGCTTCTTACTTTCTTCAGCCCTATCCTTACTAACCTAGCACGGCCATTCCGCGACAGCCTAAACCCCTTGGTTAGAGGCTTCGTTAACCTTATCTCATTAGAGCAAGCAGATTCACAAGCAGGCGTGCATCTTAAATCCTGGGGCAGGGCTCAGAAGGCACCAAGGCCTTCTCTTACCCACACGTTCCAGGCAGGGCTGAGACGTGTCACGGCTTGGATTGATCGCGCAAGTTTATTTTCTGCCCTAATTAATCAGGGGAACAACTACACGCTTCAACATTGCACAACAAAGTAACAGATTTATTGAGGGAGAGCGTTCCAAAAATGGTCATAGCAGCCTCCAAGGTTATTTATGTTGAAGGATTTCCTGGGCCACAGTTCAGGTTAAAGTTAAATGGTGACCGGTTCAGTGTGGGCAGAACATCTTGGATGGAAGCTTAGCATTAGGGATTTTGTTGTTTTGTTCTTTTTTTTTTGTTCCCTTCAAATTCCAACCACAGACCAGAAAACAAATGTGAAACTAAAACTGCACCAACAGCACCATCTATTGGTATCCACACCATGCTCCAACAAAACAATGTCTACAGAATGAAACAAGTGCATTTGAGTAACAGCTTGGATCAAACGTAGCATTTCCCTCATTTTACACTATCTCTGAAGGTAGCGCACACACAGAGGAGGCAGGGGACAGCAGCGCTTAACACAGCTAGAAGAAGTTAAGGGGCTGTATTTTTTTCACCTCGTGCTAAATGCCTAAGGAACACATTATTTCCAAGAAAAAAAAAAAATCAAAAGAATGAGCAGTCACACATTTCCAGGAAAACTGCTGAAAAAAAAAAAAAAAACCCAAAAAAATAACCGAGGTAGGAATTCAGTCAGCTAGATCGCTGACATACACACCCAGGATTTTTCCTTCCAAAGTTTAGAAATTCTGCTCAGAATTGCTGATTTTCAAACTACTTTCCTAAACGTTTTCAACTAAGAACCTTGGACTCTTGAGAGGTGTGATTCCTATCTGAAATATTCATTCACTTCTTTCTTTTTTACAAACCATTTTCCCGTGTTTTGTTTTTAAAGGCGCGTGTCGACAGTTGCCAGTTTTAATCATCATTTGTTTGTTAACAGCTGGAAAATAGTTTGCATCTCTGTTGCTGATGGCCTTTCAGATGCAGATGTTGTAAGATGTAGAAACAGGATGCGAAGGAACTGAAAGACAGAGCAGAAATACAGTGACATGTATCACACTTCCAAATATCACCTGTTTGGCTGGCAAGAAATGACAACAAGCGTATGATCTTCATGACTGTAGCTGCCAGTTGAGAAACAGACCAGTGGCTATTCTGAAGGTGCTGAGCATAAGCTAGATGCTGCTGCTTAGCTTCGGAGTGCTCGCAGTGGGAACTTACAAACATGTAAGTGAATGCATGGTCCTACTGAAGGACACAGCGTAACTGGAATGACTCCCACAGGGCCCTCCCAAGTCCTAAAGGAGTGGAATAGCTCCAATCCTTTACTTATTGGTTGAACAGCCAGCATCGAAGTCATCTGAACTCGGGGCATACTGGACAGACTGGATTACAGAGTGACTAAGTATGCACATACCAACTAGATGCCTTTGTAAGGATCTTTTCTCCATTTACTACCCCAAACTGGTCTCCACTTAAAAAAACTTTTTATCCTCTCCTTTCCATTTTAATAATAAAAAAAAACCCTCTTCACTCAACGCTGAAAGATCCTCGCCGTAAACAGTGTTAAAAGCAGCGAGCTGGTGCCCCACGGCATAATTCAGACCCGAGAGGAGTCTCCTAAGTGCCATCGGAAGGATCAAGAGCACCACCTGCCGTGGTTGTAGGGAGAAGCAAAAAGCTCCATAGTTGCAATAAACAAGAACTAAGGGAAGGACTCCCCATCCCCGCTCCTGCTAATCTTGAAAATAAAAACATCTTTAGAATATCAAGACCACCACTGCTGAACCAGAAATGCCAGAAAGTAGTGGGTAGCCCTGTCCCTGGTAGTCAGAAGGTTTCTGAATATAAGGAGAAATAGGAAAAGTAAAGTTTGCTGAGAAGTTTACTCTCTGGAAAGCAGCAACTGTGCATTTTAGCTAACTTAGAATGGCAGAGCAAGCAGAGACACCTTTGCACACTGCATAGTTGTGCCCATATGCCAAACAGAGCTCCAGGTCTTGGAGAAGTGGTCCATAAAGAATAAACAGAGACAGTCTCTTCCTTATCCATTTCAGCACCTGCCCCAGGTGAGATCTGACCGGGTGACAACTCTTCCTCCTGTCCATGAAGGGGACGTTGCTGAAGGACTTTGCTAACACACGTTGCTGTGAACATCCTGGAAAGCAAAATGCTTGGGATGAACATTTACATGGTAGTTGAAATCCATAGATGAACTTGATTAAAATCTCTGAGGAATGTTAGTGTTTTGAACCTCTTAGGGTCTCAGCAAGAACGAGCCTGTGAAACCAAGCAAAATCAAATACCTCCAAAATCAGTAGTGCATGTTAACAAAGCAGATTAGTTAAAGTATCAGGCTCTAAGAACAGCCTGGTGCCTTATAAACCAGTGTTTCAATGACTGCTTAAAACACGGCTATAAATTCAATTCAAACAAAAGGTTCTAAATTAAAATAAAATAAAATTGCAATAGCAAATATGTATTGTAGCAGGAATTCATCCTTGTTCATTAGTCTATCCAAGAGCAAATGCCAAAGGAGTGGTCACCATTCTCAGCAGTCTCCATGGTGAAGTATCAGGAGAGTTCATGAAATATTCTCTTTAAACTGTTATTTTGTTTTGTGCCCACCCCATAGCAAATAAAAAGGATTTTGCTACAGATAATTTTTATTACGAAAATAGATTCCAAAGGCTATTTTATCTCTGGAAGGCTTCTGTGGCACTATTATTTGTGCCATATGGAATGGTGGCAAGGAGCCTAAAATGCTTCTGTGCGGCACTTTCCTACAAAATCCTAGTGCAGGTCCACTAACCAGAAGACAGAGCTCAGTGTCTGTACTTCTCACTCCAACGGGCACCAAAAAATTTATTGCAAGCAACCATGTCACACGGAGGACAGAAAAAGACATTCATTCTTCAAGTACCCCAAAGAGATGTCAGAGAGTTCTGCCAGTGTTACCTAGGAATGACTTCTTCCATAGCCAAAAAGTAGAGACACCGGCGTGCTTTCAGATGATTATCAAAATCTGCAAACCTTCTTGGTCTGTGCTAGTAAGAACTGCAGTCAGGTGCCAGATATGAACTTCTACTTCAACTACAATGACAGAAAGGGGAATACTAATGAATACTTTGGCACATAAGAAGCCTTTTCTGGCTCATTTAGTACCCAAAGGACAGCAAGTCATAATTAAAGCCAATAATGGCAACTCCAGACAGCCATCCAAATATTTTCCTTGTGCCGTCAATGCACCATTTTACATTATCTCACATCATACTTTAGTAGTGTAGAGCACACAGGCATCAGAAGGAAAAAATCCAACATGACTGAGTACAACCAATAACCAAATCCAATTATGTCTAACTAGAATTTGTTTATTGTGGTCACAAACGCTTGCTTACAAAGGCTTGCTTTTTCTATCCAAATATTTCTTATAGAACACTTATTTTCACCAAATAATTTGTGTCAACTTGAAATTGTTTTAATTTTGAAATACTTAATTCTTTGGAATAGGGCCATCTTTGGAATAGGGCCATCTATCCTTCATGAGGAGAGGGAGCATAATTTGTTCATGAGGTAAAGAACATTGCTGTGTAAAACACTCTTTTCTACACAAGAGTCAAAAATGCTTGACAAGTATAATGTCTCCAAATGAAAAACAAATGGTTCCATTAAAACTAGAATCAATGTCAATGATTTGATAAGACTGGAGTTCTTTGCAACTACAACAGCACAAAGGAGGCCACGTGAAAACTTGTGACTCAGTTTGATTACGTGATAAGTTCTATCAAACGTTTAACCAGAACTCCCCAAGATTTTCATCCATTGACAAAAGCCTGGAAAGACCAGGCCAGCTCAGCTGAAGTGAAATGTTTTGTAATAAATACTGACTCTCAAAATATGTTTGCAAAATAAATATGTCTCCAACATTTTCAGTTCACTGTTTCTTTTAGATGACAGCTTGCAAATTACATATAGCTTTCTGGCAATTATAAAACTGTTAATATTTTTTCATGCTTTCCTAATGTGGTGTAATAACAAACAAACAAATGGGTCTGGGTCTTAATCTCTGATGTCCAGGAGCACTGGCAGAAACAGGATAACAAACAATGAATCTTATCTGTTAGTTCAGGAGCAAGCTAAGCAGTTCATCAAACAAACACGATTATTGTCCTTTAATAGGTGGTTACTGTCACAGGACTCACTGTGGAACACAAACACCCAAAGACTAAAAGGCCACTGTGTAATCCATCCAACTGTTGTCAAAGGAAGGGATAAGAGAGTGCCTGGGTTCCTCATTTCCTCACATGACCTGGCTCCTGTGGCTCTCTGCTAGAAAGCAGCAAGCCCTCAGAGGCCACTATGCTTCTCTGTCTGTATGTAAGGACTCAGGAACAGATCCGAGTCTGCACACTGGAAGAAGACAGCTGCACCTTGTAAAGTATATTTGTTCTCTTCAGAGCCAAGGAAAAAATGATGGATTTCTATGTGCCTTTTTCTAAGCTGTTTTTTTTTTCCCCCTGAGGCTGTGCAGCTCTGCATCCCATTCTACATAAGGAACAAATTCATACTCTGGCCCTTTATTGATAAACAACACAAAAAATATGCAACTGGCATATATCATTAGTCTCCTTACTGCCTATAGAAATCAGACATTGTGCTGGTGATGAATTGGTGAGCCAGATAGGAATCAACACCAAATCCCAGGCCCGAGACAGATTCCATCTAATTGAAACAAAACCTCTACTGACTTCAGCAGGAAAAAAGATTCAGCCCTAGGTTTTCTCTCAAAAACATGACTATTTGCATACTGAAAGATGGTATTGTACACTACCTCTAACTTATTCATAAGTTTATGAAAACTTATGAAACTGCTAAAAATCCAAAGTAAGGGACAGGGACTCTATCAAAAAGAAGTAACTCTAAATGGGACTCCCTTGTTCACGGCTGAAATGAGCTCAGCAATGCATGATCATTGCTGCTCCTCTCAAGTGGATACGGTACTGCTGGAAACGATGGCTTCAACAAACATAAATGTATGAAATGCAGTTTTAAATGTGTCCATGAGTAGGCATCAAATCCAAGAAACTTCCAGCATTCTTGTCCAAAATTCAGACTCCTTTGTTTATGTAATGAAGTAGGATTTTGGAGTGTTTTAATACTGTAACTTTATGTAGTAGCATTTCCTTCCTCTCCTTCCTCTTTCTCTTTTTTTTTTTAAACTCGTCACCTATTCTAAAGCCTCAGAAAAGGATGCATGCAGATAATCACCTCAAATGAGAGAGTGAGTTCTGTGCATAGTTTACAGCAGAGGTTGGCAGTCAGAGCTCCTGCATCAGTCGGGGTGCACTCACATTCAGTCTAGTACTTTGCGATCGTACTTGCACAAGATAATTGCTATCTCATTAATGAAGGATATAAAAAAAACTAGCACAAAGAAGTAAGCCCTGCAGAGACAATCTGCTGAACGACTACTGTCCCATTCTGATTCCATTAACTCTTGATAACAGGGGAAAAAATCCCTTGTATTACAAGTGCATGAGGACCATTAAATCTGATTTATTGGGCTAACCACACTGCAAGACAGACAGAAACAAATGATATGTTTTTTTCCATGGAATGTTGTTAGAGTTTGTGTATCAAGATATTTTTCTTCTTCTACTAGTTTGGCGCATCTGTATAACTTTGCTGCCATCTGCTGTCTTCTAAAGCAAAATAAATCATTCTCATTTAAAATTAATGCTGGATGTCAAAGTGGCACAGTGCTGCTGCCAGGAAGGAGGCCTGCATTTGGAAGGATTTTCTGTCTGGCCTGGGCTAGTTACTTGGTATGCTGAGTAAGGCCTAGGCCTAAATTTTTCATTCCTCCTGGGCTTTATTCAGAAAAAGCAAAAACAGCACAATACCTTTACATATTCTGAGGAGATGAGAAAGAAAGCTATCCTGTCCTTTTTGTTATTCTGAACGAGCTCAGGCTTTACACTTTGCCTAGTGGGTGCATGAATACTCTCTCTATCCCAACACCACTTTTGCTGTGGGCTGCTAAGAGAACAGTGAACACAGCAGCATTTTTGGAGAAAAGAATGTTTTCAAGGTGTGAAACAAAGGGATCAAAGAACACTGGCTTCTCAATTGTTATGGGAATTATCTATCCAGTGATGAGCAAAGAAAGCTGAAGTTAGACCCTCACTGCCTACTTACCAGCACTCATGAAAGGAGACATATGCACATGCCTTTTGTTCCTAGACAGAGAGGTTTTTTAAAGGCAGGAATTAGAACAGTGTGATGAATCACACTGACCTCCCGTTTCTCTAGATAAGATATAAGTAATCCAGCCTCTCAGTAGTAGTCAGGTGTGAGCTCTCAGCTTCTACAATCACAGAACTGAAGTTGTTCCTATAACTGATGCAAACAACAGAAAAGGTTTTGTTTTGTTTTGTTTTTAAATGAAGTTTTACACTGGTATAAAATCATGATCATATTTACTCTGACATAATCATGCTATATTCACTTACAATACAAGCATTCTTATTTTAATATGTAACACTCTGCAAAATGTTTTTACTGTAACAGAACCACATACATGTAAACACACCTAACCAGTAAGGCAGATTGATGGGAAAAGACTTGACAAACTTGGACCCACTGTCACATACAGGGCACGTTGTTAGTAAAAAACACACAGTTGACAGATACAGGAGAAGAGGAATCAAAGCTATTGCCTGCCCTCTTCCATTGAAGGCTGTTTATAAGAACACTGGAGGCAGGCATCTGTGTATAGAAGCCCAGCAACACAGAGCAGCTGGGACAACCTTGCTGCAGTTTGGAAACAAAGACTTGTACAAGAACTAGTCTAAACAGTCCCTGTGTTGGACAGACCTCTCTTAGGGAATGTCAGATCTTAGTCAAATTACTATTTTGAAATAGTAACCTTTGTACATATGTATGTTTGTAAAGTCTTCAAAGTAATATTTCAAATTCTGTTCCAGATACAGTTCTGGTTTCCAGTTTGGATTCACTTCTGCTTTCTGGTTTAAAAAACAGCAGTTTGAAGCCACCAGCCACTGAATTAGCCTGGATTTTAACTCTCGCAGCTCTTATGTATTCTAAGTGCATATAACAGGAGGGAAAAAAGAAAAAAAAAAAAAAAAGCCCAAGATCTATGATGGAGAAAGGGGCTAGAAAAGCCTGATCCTTTTAAGAAGAGGATAGGTGCTGCAGGCCAAATCAGAAATGCCAGCTGGGACTTCTTCTGTCTCAGTGTCTAGCAGCAGCCCGAAGTCAGTTGAACATCATCAGGAAGATTGCTAAGAATGTGTGAGTTGGTCTGACACTCAAAACCTACATGCAAAACCTTAGGACACCTCCATCTTGAGTCTGACACGCAGTTCTGATCTCAGTATCTCAAGAAGGACATTGTGGATCTACAGAAAGCAGGGAGAAAAGCAATAGCAATCAAGGGCATGGAACGCTTTTTGAGAAGAGACTGAAAAGATCAGAACTCTTCAGTTTGGAAGGCTTCCATTGTGTGTGGCACTGTGGTTTAGACAGCAAGAGAAAGCCTCACAAAATCTCTGTCCGTGAGGTAGAACAACTATTGGTGGGCCAGTAGTTGTAACTACTATGAAAAATAGTTTGGAAGGTCAGAGGAGCAAACAGCCACTTTTTCTCCGACGATGTTGTCCAGTGAAATAATGCATATTCAGAGGAACTCTTTTAGTCATGTTCAGCTTTCTCTTAATTGCTGCTTGCTTGGGAAAAGTGTTTTAATGCTTGTCTTTTTGTCAATCACTGCAGCAAGAGAGACACCACTCCTGTTGACTTCAGTTAAGAACAGTAGAGGTCTGTGGTGTGTCTTATGAGTATAATCAAACTGAGTGTTATTCAGTTAAAAAGAATGTTTCCATAAGAAGCTTATTCTTTGTTTTCATGTATCTTGCATATTTCTGTAGTCACAAGTTTTTTGTTGAATAAGGAGTTTTGCTTTTACCCTCCTTTTTTAACACCAGCCTCTCTACTGATGAAGGATGAATAGGGAAAGTGTTGACCTTTCTCTTTATGTTCCAGTTAATAAATACAAATAACATTTTCTTGTATCGGTGCCCGGTTTGGATAAAACACAGTCTGATAGGAACTGCATCCCAGATGTTACATCTGATAATTAGTCAGCTTTAAAATGTAACATAGCTGAATGTTATTAAAACAACTGAAACAAAAATAAACCTTCATCCCTGTCATATTTTTTTTTCTGCAAGAAAACACTGTTTTTTGCCTTGAAAAGGTCAGTTTAAAGAAGCAATATAATGATTTAGAGGAAAATAACTTTCAATCCTAGCTTGTCAGTGTTAAATGTTTTGCAGTAAACTGCTCATCAGTGGCTTATCACAGACAAAACAGTCAGCTGGTAAGCTCTGTTGCTTTTGTGTATTCTAATACACTTTTAGTATGATCCAGAAAATCCAGGCAAGGGGTAATCTATTTGATCACATGACTTGTTATCTTAAATGGTTTCATATGTAGTCTTTGCTGTAGTTACTTGATATGACTCAGGCTAACCTAATTGTTTGTATACTTGAGAGGGAACAATTATGTAACTACTAAATGGTATGCTAGACAGCAATGCCATACAGGACTGAAAAGAAAAGAAATGCAATGTCTACCAAATTGTCAAACTGCCTTACATCAATATAATCAGTGTATTTTCTTTGTACTGCCCTGTATCTGAGAACGTGAAAAAGCTAACATCCATGCTGATAGATGTGGGTTAATCAAATAATCTTGTAGGTCTTGTAGTCAAGTGGAAGCTATTAATTCCGTGATTCTCACATCAAAGCCTGAGTATTTTTAAGCAAGTTCTATGTTTGTCAGAATAACAAAATCTAAAATAAGTAAAACAGGCAGCAGTGGTACTAAGAAAAAAAAACCAACAGTCAATCCTGTCAATAGGTAACATATAAACTAATCATTGAATCGTAAGTATTTTTAATTATAAAATTCTGGTTCATATCTAAAGTCACTTACACTAACATAAAGAGGATGCTGAGGCAAGTATATTTTCAGTTTTATTGGTGTTTATAAACAACAAATAAATAACACAGCATTAATTAAAGCTTAGCAAGCCACAAACACTACAACATTCCTCCTGGTACTGACATCCGTCCTGCAAAAGCATTTGTATTAACAAGGTAGAAAATGAAAGATGACATAATTCTGGAAAATTCACTGTCATCTATTTAATCTGATTTCGAGGTTCTTTATTTCAGCTTTCCTGGCACAGATTTCAACATCTTTTAAGTGAAAACACGTAATATCCTATGAAACTGAAAGCCTCTTAGAACTATTTTGCTAGACTTCTATTATGTTTAAGGCTTTATGGAGGTTTTTGTTGAGCACACAGAAGTTACAAGACAAAGACATTCCAGTATTCAGAACTCTCTGACTCCAATTTCATTTTATCAAATGTCAGTAGCCAGTGAGTGACTGAATGGACAGCACTCGGTAGAACTATCACAATGGGCAGTGTGTTAAGAAGGGCAAGCAATTTCTGCTGATTTCATAAGGGACTAACTTGAAACACATGGGAATAGCCTGCTAGGGATACTTGAAGATAACGTTAAATCAGGTCATAATTAAAGAGTTTGTTGGGCAGATTGTACAGATTCCAGTGTCCCAACTAAAGCCCACACCTGAGGAATTGCAGTCTATCTTCCTTAGTTCTTCCTCTTATTTCAGAATTTTTCATTTCCCATCTTTACACATTTCTTTCTATTTCATATTTTTGTGCATTAATGGAAAGTGATCAACGGAAGCTGTGCAGGAAAACAAACTTTTCAGAAAAAAAAAAAACCAAAACACCAGTAAGTGCCTTTGTCTATCATGTGAAAGCCAATCAACAATATGTGCTGCTTTGCTCTCTAGCCTGATAAGACTCTCTTTTCCTATTGATAGAATTGTTGATGCATGCTGAGAGGGCATGAGCCCAGAGGATACAGCTCTGAAGCAGACACATGCTGGTGTATGAGGATTTATTAACATTTTCCTGGGATTCTTGACAACATGCCCTCGCCTGAAGATACTTTGTTTCTTTCAATATGTGAGTAGAAAAATCAGTTTTAATTACCATGACTTTAAGGCTGATCAAAGCAAACACAAATTACTGTCAGCATTGTGATTTCAAGTAGCTTACATACATGGCAACAGAAAAGTAGTTATTTATGTGTTAGAAGTGGTTGGCAAAGGAAAGACAACATGATTTAGCTCACAGCCTAGGAATCAAGAGGACGAGAAAAGTATTTTTACTTACTGTAACACATTCAGTGTTTTGCTCTGGATTTCTTGGGACTGCTCTCAAAAATTTAGTGTCAAAGAAAGGAAGGAGAAGCAGATTCCATGGCTAATCAGAACACCCTTGTCCTCCAAATAGCTGGGATGGAACCAAATAGTAGTTCTCAGGCCATGGCACAGTGTTAGAGCCTGCTGTTTTAATCTGTTCACCACAGATAACTGCTCAGTTATCTCCCTTGTAGCTGCTACTTCCCAGTCTGAAAGTAATACTGCGCTTTGGAACCATAACATTTCCCACTCAGCCCAAAAGCCCACCTACTGATGCTCTGAGATGGTACTGCCTGACAGCATTATCCTGAGCCAGAGGGCCAATTGCTTTCCCAGACACATACTGTTAAGTTTTTCCACTAAAGCAGTGTTCAGCTCTTCAGAGCAATTTCTCTGTAGCAACCAAGTGGGGAGCACCAACACTTCTGCTCATTTGTAGAGCTCATTAGACCAGGTGTTCCCTCTTAAGTTCATTTCTGTGATGTTGGTCTCAAAATCATTATCCTAAGCAGAATGCCTTGAGAAGGTAATGGTTTTTCAACATGTGTCTAGGTCATTCCGACCTAATCTCTTTCCTGCAACACTGTCAGACAACTGGCTAATGTGTTCAACAAATTTAAAATGCCATTAGAAAGATTATGGTCTATGTTCAGTCCATATTTCCTCCAAATGAAACTGCTGTGAAAATGTCTGAATATTTAAATGTTATTTATACTGTGCAGGGACAGAGGAGAATTTTTGTTTGTAGTGACCCTTTTCTGACAAGCTCCTCCAATGTCAGTTATTTTCATCCATGTTGAACATGCAAGATTTTTGAAACAGCAGTTAGCTAAAAATGGGAGCTGACAAAGAAGTGTAAGCCAGCTTCCCAAAAGCTTAGTTACAATTCCTTTCTTGCCTCATTGCCACCTTTGAAGAATCTGGCTGTACAGACAGTACTGAAATGGGCAATCTCAATCTGCAATAGAGCTGTTATTGACAAAATATCTGTAAGTAATTACAGAATTAGAAAGTTGAACCTGTACAGTAGTACAATACAAGCTTGTGGGGATATCTCTCTCTTTTAGAAATGCCTTAATCTTGTGCATTTCTAAATTGTCCAAGAACACTTTTACTCATGGGATTGGTGGCAGACTGTGCTTCTTCCAGTACTTTTGCATACATGGCGCTTATTCTGTAAGGTGGTGGAAATTACTGGGCAAGGAAATAGTTATCAGTAATCATTTTGATGCAAGAATAGCAAATAAAGATACTAGGGGGAGTCCAGGAGACAAATGGATGCAAACAAGCTACCCTTCAATGGATGATGTCATGCTCTCCAAGGAACAACGCTGATCCCTAAGCCAAGCAGTCCTGCATGGTTCATGCCCGCTCTGCTATGCTGCCTTGGGGAGTGGTTGCCTATGTCTTTGCTGGCAACCAGGGTGTGGTGGAAGAACTGGGACTGTCTGGATAGAAAGAAAACATTCAGGGCTCAGTCTCTAAGTGAGAAAATATAGACATCCAAAACAAAAAGAACTAGGTGAGGACAAAATCTGAAGAGTGGAAACTAGGAGCCAGTAGTCAAGTAGAATGGACTCAGCTAGCGGCACAAATGTCCATTTTCATTTGCTTTCTGTAAAAGACCAATGTCTATGCTCTTAATAAATGGATTTCCAAAATACATCGTTGCTCAAAATTGACCTTTGAAAACCCTAAGAGAAATCTGCATGTGTATGGCAGTATTTAGGTGCTACTGTTCAGCTTTGGTAAAAGCTTGTTGGAGGTTGAAGGAAGTAGGAAATAGATTAAGTAGGAAACTTTTTACTATGATCTTTCAAAAGAATCCGTAGCCTTCATGAGGTCAGGTTTTCCTTCAGTGAATCTATTGGATTAAGGTTCCAGGTTTTTACTATTTTGGTTCTCTCTCCTCTCCATGCAATTCTAAGAAGAATATATACATATGTGGGATTAGAGAGGTTAGTTGAGGTATGCAGATATCTAGACAAAAGACTTAAAAATTCAAAACATCTTGAAAGGTGAAGTGGTAAGAGAGATAACAGTTCATACAAACTGACATGTTTTACAACACAAAATATAATTTTGGAAGTTATAGTCTTATGGCTTACTATGTGGAATTCAACATTATTAATAAATGGA
Source organism: Lagopus leucura (assembly GCF_019238085.1). Lineage (NCBI taxonomy): Eukaryota > Metazoa > Chordata > Aves > Galliformes > Phasianidae > Lagopus > Lagopus leucura. Next base: position 3,591,147 of record NW_024962282.1, read on the forward strand.
GCTCAGTGTATCTCTCCCAGACTTCAGTTTTTCTGCAGAATAGTGCTTTTTCTGTCACACCTCTTTTGTTCTTCTTATGCAATACGATACATCCCTTCCCTGATTTTTTGGTTAGTAGAAAGCACTGAAGAGAATACAGATAATACCAAGAAGAACTTAGTCCCACTGGAATATCAAGGCACACTTTAGCTCACAGAGGAGCATCATCTATGGCAGGAAAGAAGTAAAACTTTCACCTCTAGAGTTGTAATTTCTGCTCCCCTTCATAACTTGTCTCTGGAAAAAATCCACAGCTGACTGTGCTTTCTTTAAGGCAGAATCTCACTGCATTTTGCCAGGATGGACTTTTTTTTTTTTTTTTAAACAAAGCAGCAAAAAAAGCCATGTCTGCAAGCAGTGACACATTTTCAAACAGAACACGGCAAAAAAGTAAGAGGGAGAACTTGGGTTTTCTAGGGCTGCCAGGCAAGACAAATCACCCCCTTCTTGGGGCTCCATTGACATGCTTATGTCCTGGTTTGGAAAGCTATGCAGGAAATGATGAGACAGAAACCAATGTCTTCTGGCAGAGAGCAGTTAACCTTTGGAAAACTAACTTTTATATTACAGCAGAGGCTTTGATGCGGCTCTTTGTAGGAATCTTTGGGAGCAGAGCAAACTGACTTCAGTGCCTACATTCACAGACTTCTCAGTCTAACAGAAATCCAGTTACTCCCATCTGGGTTTCTGAAGCAGCAACTCATCTCTGTCCTTTCTCTAGCTGCAGACATGTAGCTTTCTACTAGACAGTATTTCTGGCAAGGAAGCCATTACTTTTGCAATAGTGGAAATGGGAAAACCTGCATTTCTCCTAACTTGCCAGGCTACCCAGGGCTCAGGAGGACTCCTAACAGGCTGCCAGCTGAAGTAAGAATAATGAAGTTCCAGGGTTTAAGCAATGGTCTGCTATGGCTGTTCTTGATGTAAAGAGATACCTTCACTCCCCTTCCCCTAGGTCCTGTCCTCCTTTTTCATTTTTCAGACGTCTTTCTGGATTTCTACTGATCAATACCAGAAAACAAACAGCATCCCTTCCTCCGCCGCAGAACACTTCTCCCGCTTTTCTTGGCTGAGTGCTCCCTTCATACTCTGTAGGTATCCCTGGTGTATCTCCCAAGGCAGGCTCTGCACAATTGCCCAGCATCAACAAGTGTGGTTGTTGTGACCCCAGGTAGCTTAATTTTATAATTGCTGTCTCAGATAATATGTACTCAAACCAAACTTCCAGCCTTGTAACTATATCAGAATCTCCTGAAAGCATGTGCTTTCCCTGGCCTCAGTTCCCTTTCTGAAGGTTCCAAGAGAAAGAGCATGTTTTCTGCATGTTTCATTCATGCAATAACAGGAAATCCCATAGAGAAAAGAACAAGAGATTTCACTGCTTCCCAGAACATTTAACAACTTGATGGCTAATTTGACTTAGGACAAAATTAACTTAAAAAAAGCCACAAACAAAGCACACACCAAAAACATCAACAAAAACAAACCAAACCAAAAAACTCACCATTCAGCAGTCAGCATTAAGCCAAAATTGCAAACTTGCTTTGACCTCTGTGGAGCTGTAATTCCCAAAACATTATCAGCACACTTGACTACTCTCTACTACACTGGAGATTTCTAATCCACAGAATCCAACTCTAAGAATCTGAAAACAGAGGCACAGTGGCACAATTTGCCACAGGCATCAACTGAGTAACATCAGCAAGGAATCACAGTATACTAAGGTAGTTGATGCCCTTTGCAGTAACTGATTTGATTCACAGCACAGTTAATTTCTGGATCATCCCAGAGGTACTGTGGCACTATTTAAAATGAGAAGTGAAATTATATAATTTGTAAGTATTAGGGTAGCAGATTCTGGTAGCTCTTCCAACTTTCAATCAAAAACTTAATGGTCTGGCAAAAGTCCTTCAGACAAAAAGGACAAACACAGAATTTGGATGTGAATATTGGCCATGTCATGATCTTTACAAGGATAAAAATGCAACCAATATTAAACTGACTCCATAAAAATGTTTCCAAACTCACATCTGCCTGATAGGTTTGCCAGCTCTCTGGCCTTTTAAAGTTTTGGAGGCAATGTTCACTTTGAAATCAAACTTTTGGGGACTTACTGATTTGTGATTTGCTGCAGACTAGTTACTGACAGCTGCTATGACGGATATTTGTACTTTCCTTTGAAGTTCAGCACTTGCCCCCCTAACGTGTGAAGACACTGACTCACAAACAGACAAATTTAACTGATGGTGCCTTCAACAGCCTACTCTTTAATACCCGCATCAGGAAGGCCAGAATAACTCATCCAGCCATTTTTAAAGAAGTTCCTTATAAAATCAGGGCCAACTCTAATTATGTTACAGACTGGGGTGATTTGCAAGCATTTTGGCATACATTTCAACTACCCCCACAGTAAAGGTGACAATTGCTGACAGATATATATATATATAAATATTTTATTTATAATTTATA